>NC_057811.1:195449942-195459568 GCF_018294505.1 Triticum aestivum | reverse complement strand
AACTCCGATCCAGCCGAGTGTTGAGGGAGAGTTTCGTCAGCACGACGGCGTGGTGACGATGATGATGTTCCACCGACGCAGGGCTTCGCCTAAGCTCCGCGACGGTATTATCGAGGTGTAATCTGGTGGAGGGGGGCACCGCACACGGCTAAAATATCGTATATCAAGTGTGTATAGAGGTGCCCCCTGCCCCCGTATATAAAGGAGCAAGGGGGAGGCCGGCTGCCTATGGGCGCGCCAAGGAGAGGGGGGGAGTCCTCCTCCTAGTAGGAGTAGGACTCCCCTTTCCTAGTCCTACTAGGAAAAGAAGGGGGGAAGGAAAGAGAGAAAGAGGGAGAGGGAAAGGGGGCTGCGCCCCCCTCTCCTAGTCCAACTAGGACTCCTCCTGGGAGGGGCCGCACCACCTCCTGGCTGCTGCCCTCTCTCTTCCCTCAAGGCCCACTAAGGCCCAATACTTCCCCGGGGGGTTCCGGTAACCCTCCGGCACTCCGGTTTAATCCGAAACTTCTCCGGAACACTTCCGGTGTCCGAATATAGTCGTCCAATATATCAATCTTTACGTCTCGACCATTTCGAGACTCCTCGTCATGTCCGTGATCACATTCGGGACTCTGAACAACCTTCGGTACATCAAAACATATAAACTCATAATAAAACTGTCATCGTAACTTTAAGCGTGCGGACCCTTTGGGTTCGAGAACTATGTAGACATGACCGAGACACCTCTCCGGTCAATAACCAATAGCGGGACCTGGATGCCCATATTGGCTCCCACATATTCTACGAAGATCTTTATCGGTCAGACCGCATAACAACATACGTTGTTCCCTTTGTCATCGGTATGTTACTTGCCCGAGATTCGATCGTCGGTATCTCGATACCTAGTTCAATCTCGTTACCGGCAAGTCTCTTTACTCGTTCCGTAATACATCATCCCAACTAACTCATTAGTCACAATGCTTGCAAGGCTTATAGTGATGTGCATTACCGAGTGGGCCCAGAGATACCTCTCCGACAATCGGAGTGACAAATCCTAATCTCGAAATACGCCAACCCAACAAGTACCTTTGGAGACACCTGTAGAGCACCTTTATAATCACCCAGTTACGTTGTGACGTTTGGTGGCACACAAAGTGTTCCTCCGGTAAACGGGAGTTGCATAATCTCATAGTCATAGGAACATGTATAAGTCATGAAGAAAACAATAGCAACATACTAAACGATCGGGTGCTAAGCTAACGTAATGGGTCATGTCAATCACGTCATTCTCCTAATGAGGTGATCCCGTTAATCAAATGACAACTCATGTCTATGGCTAGGAAACATAACCATCTTTGATTAACGAGCTAGTCAAGCAGAGGCATACTAGTGACACTCTGTTTGTCTATGTATTCACACATGTATTATGTTTCCGGTTAATACAATTCTAGCATGAATAATAAACATTTATCATGATATAAGGAAATATATAATACTTTATTATTGCCTCTAGGGCATATTTCCTTCAGGACCCACTAGGTCCATGGTCGCACGCAAGGAAAGTTCCTCCTTATTAAGTTGTTTCCTCCCCTGACAGCTGGGACCCATCGGATGTATCTTCACACGGAAGGAAGTGCCTCCTTGTTATGCAAAAAAACTATTCCTCCCGTTGACAGATGGGACCCGTCAGATTTGGTGGCTGACTTGTGGGCCTACTAAGCGGACGTGTACGTAGGGCTTTGTCAACTTAACCAACAAATGATTCTAGCATCTGGACTATTGGATGTTAATCCAACAGTCGTGCTCCTTCTTCAACCTCTGTTCTTGCTCCTGTCTCCCGTGGGTGGCAGTGCTGCCGCGGACCCGAACCAGTCAAGTTTCCCACTCCTCTTCATCTGTGACTCCACTGCCGTGTCTTCCCCATCTCCGGTTCGTTCCAGTCTAGGGCCTCGCCTCGTCCACCGGCCTTAGTGCGCTCGGCACGGTGTGGGCAACGTGGTCAACAAACGAGAGTCATCGGAAGATGACTGTACGTGAGAAGCTGACAGTGGGGACGCACCACGCCCATGGGCACATGCATGCAACTACATCCTTTTTACCCTGAAAAATAATGTTTTCTCCCCTGACTACTTGGACCCACCAGCTATATCTTCGCACGCAAGGAAGTGCGTCCTTATTATGGGCAAAAAAATATCCCACCTGACAGCTGGGACCCAGTAGCTATATCTTCACACGCAAGTGCGTCCTTATCCTCCCTGACAGCTAGGACCCACCCGGTCGAAGCGTACGTACCGTTGTCTGTCTTGTCGGAACGTGTATGTACATACTGGTCGATCGGTCGCTCTCCAATGATGAACCATGGCCGAGTAAGTAGTGCCACATGTCATAGTAGAGCCCCCACGTAGCAGTTCAGGTTGTCCCGTCTAAACCGTGTACATGTACATACAGCCACACGCCAAAAAAATACAGCCACATACGTACATACGGGTTGGGTCTCGAACGCCTACTCGCGCATACGTACGGCCAGGGCTCGTGTACATGGCTGGGTCGGAACGGAGAAACTACATCATCGTCGTGTTCATGGGGAGGCAACAGAATGTGTCATGTTCATCGGGAGGCAACAGAATGTGTCATGTTCATCGGGTGGCAACGGAATACGTCATTTTCATCGGGAGCCAACCGGCTTGGACGGAACAGCCGATCGAAATGAGGCCTGGCATACCGCAGAACGGAGGAAACGGCCTTGTGTTCAACGAGCCACGGTCGAAACGGGATCCTGTTCATCGGGAGGGGTCTGGCGTACCACAAAACGGAGGAAGCAGACTTCTCTTAGACCTCCTACGGTCGAAACGGGGTCCTGTTCATCGGGAGGGGTGTGGCGTACCACAAAACGGAGGAAACGAACTTGTGTTGGAGAGCTACGGTCGAAACGGGGGTCCTGTTCATCGGGAGGGGTGTGGCGTACCGCAAAACAGGACTCCACGGGATACTGTTCATCACCATCGTCGACTGCCTCCATGTGCTACTGTTCATCCACCATCGACCTCCTCCAGCCTCCACCTGCGACTGTTCATCCACGACGTCTCCCCTCCCGCCTTCACTAGCCACTGTTCATCCAGCCTCCACTGCTCCTCCACCGGCTACTGTTCAACCAGCCCTCTCCGTGGGGTCCTGTTCAACCACCTGTCGTGGTTTTGTCACGGCATATGTCCTAGTGTGAGGACTTAGTCGTGGAGCCATCGCAACGTAGTTAGCTTAAAGGGGTTAAAGCGGGACAATGGATGCAAAGAGTTTATACTGGTTCGGCCCCTTGCGGTGAAGGTAAAGGCCTAATCCAATTGAGGTGGTATTGCTAGGGTTCGGTTGACCAGGGAGCGAATACGCTTTGCCTGGCTCTCGATCTGTTGTTCCTTGTCCCTAAATCGTCGCCGGGTCGTCCCTTTATATACACAGGTTGACGCCCGGAGGTTTACAGAATCTCGGCTAGCTCATAAACGTGTCCGGCTCAGTTTCTACCTTTTCCTATCTTACAACACAAGTCATACATCATATGCCAGTTTACATCTACGGGCCCTAATCCGCCTTTGGGCCTTGGGCCTTCTTGTTAAATCTCCTCCGTAAAGCGCCATACTTCTTGTCTTCATGGGATTTAATATGAATAACTCACTATGAGTATAACCCGGCCCCTCCTGGGCGGTTTATACTCAATAGTTATATCCCCAATGTTAGGCCCCAGATTGATTTGAACTTGTTCATGTCTATCTTCAGTACTTAAGAAAATTCCTTTTCCAATACTTTCGCGAAAACCTTATAATCCGTCATGACGTCATCTTCCAAGACCATGCTAATTCGTCATGACGTCATCTGCCTTTAACCTTACACAGAACCCAATTTTTTTAATGTATCTCCTTTAATGAATCTCCAAAAAATCGAGGCGTCTGCATATCTACAGATCCGTTTTTTTGACCTCCTCGATTCTCGCGCTTGCCACTTATCCATTCACCTTATAAATAGGGCCAGGGGTCATTTTCACTTCCCCCACCCGTGCCTCTTCGTCTTGTCGTCTTCCTTGCGCCGCCCCAGCGCTTTGAACTCAACCGCCGCCGTCAAGCCTCGTCTTCGACTTCAACTCCGGCCGCTGCATCACCCTGAACGCACCAGAAAATCGCGGCGCCTCTCCGCTGTTCCCTCAGCATCAGTAAGCCTCCCTTTCTTCCACCATAGATCTATCTTTAGGGTTTGAGCGTTCATCGGTGTTCTTCACTCCATAGTGGTTCTTTGATTCAAACCTTAATATTCAACCTGTACAGTGATGGTCATAGTCCTTCTTTTTTCATCGGTGCATCTCATTTAAGCAGAAACTCCAATCTGACCTTTATCAACTGCTTCGGTATCAATTTTTAGGTCTGAATATACTTTCATTTTCTGACACGTGATAGATCCAAAATTGTAATACCAACTTGTGAAACCTGTTTTTCCATCACTTAGCTATTTCAGATCTGTACCTTCAATAACAATGTAGGCGGTTTAACTTTAGAAAATGATAACCCGCCAGGTACCATTAGTCCCCTCTTAAACCGCCAGTTGCTCCTCGTTATAATTCCAATAACATCAACCTCCGGTTTAACATTTTTGCATGCTTTAACACTTTCTATCTCTTAACCTGCAATACTTTATGCTTGTCAGTTATGAATCTTAAACCGGCATTAACCTTCCTTCAGGTTGTCAAATAAATGGCCAAGTCTTTTTATGCTTGCAACTGGGTTCCTTCCCGAGTTACTGAAGAACAACTGACCGGGTGCGTCGCAACCGGCGCTTTAGCAAAAAAGGAAGTCATCCACTGGAGAATCCCTGGTCCAGAAAATCCTCCTGAACCCAAGGATGGAGAAGTGATTGTGTTCGCTGATCATCTGGGTCGAGGGTTTAGCCCTCCCAGATCAAAAAAATTCCGTGATGTGCTTGCTAGCTTCCAACTCCGCCCTCAAGATATTGGACCTAACTCCGTGTCCAATATTTGCAATTTTCAAGTGTTTTGCGAGGCTTATCTGTAAGAAGAACCTACTGTCGAATTGTTCAGAGATTTCTTCTATCTAAACCGCCATACGATGGGCCCAATACTGAACTTGGCGGGGTCTCAATTCAGAAAAGGAAAGATGTCAGCTTCCCTCATGCCAAGCATCATAGTCACCCCAAAGACTGGAATCAGACTTGGTTTTACTGCCGAGATACGTCTCCAGCTGACGAGAATCCTCTGCCGGGTTATTGTGCTCACCGGCTTAACAATACACATCCATTTCCCCCAATGACTTAGTGCTAAGGAACGAGCCAAGTATGCACCACAACTTTCAAAGCTTCGAGCCTTTGTTGCGAACGGTTTAACAGGCATTGACTTTGTTCGTTGCTGGATATCCTGGAGCATTCTGCCTTTAAGTTGTCGCCCCGGTTTAATGTGCGAGTACACAGGGGACTTGAAAGATCCTCAACGGCATATTGACATTCAGCTAACTGAAGCTGAAATTACTGAAGCTGCCAAGAAGATACTGGATGAACCAGCGGCTGTCTGCAGCAAAACAGGACTTAGTCCCTTCTGCGTTTCCAATAAACCGCCAGCTGTAAGAATTATATAACTCTTGTTTTAATCCGGTCCTTTTAAATATTCCCTTATAACTTTTGTCAATCTTTGACAGGGTGATGATCCGTTCTGGAAAAAGAAGCTGCAGGATAAACCGGCGAAAACCCCTCGTGTCAAGACTAAGGTCACCAAGAAGCCTGCCAAAAAGAAAACCGCCGACTCCACCGATTTAAACTTTGATGATGACGATGAAAATCATGAGTCAGAGGTAGGACTTGATTCACTTGGTTCCTTCTTTATACATCTTATTGATAATGATTATTATCAGGAGGACGCAGAGGCTAGTCAAGCTGGTGACGTAGAGGTAATTATTCTTTCCTCCGGCTCAGAACCTCTGCCAACTTCGAAAACCTGTCAAGCAAACCGGAAAGTAAGATTTTCTCACCCTCTAGCTCACATGGATCCAAACTTTCTTTTGAAGAAACAGCAACACGAAGCTCGCCGCACAACCCGGCATAGCGGCCATGTGGTAACTTCTTCCGGTTTACCGAACACGCCAGTACGTAAACGTCGCCTAGAGGTCTCTTATACTTCTGACCCATGTTATCCTAAGGCGGGTTATTTCCGGCAACCTCTTACTCCGTCTAATTCAAATTATCAGGGAACTTCCCATTCCTCTTCTGGCGAATCAACAAAGACACAACTTCCAACCCTCAAAACGGTTCCTGGGTAAGCATGTTTAAACTAACCCTTAATACTTTATGTTTACTCACTGTACCAACCTTTGTGTTTGTTCCTTTCAGTGCCAAGCCCAGACCCAGCAAAAAGGCCAAGTTGAATAAATCGGCTTATGATAACCCGGCCAGTGAACCGGAGAAGACCCCAGAACAGTTTGAGCCAAATGCTGATGCTATTCTTGATGATCCGCCACCGCAAGATCATGAAACCTTTGTTGAACAGATGGAAAATGATCCCACGGGCCATGCTGTTGATCCACCAACCCCAGCTAAAGCTGTAGATAAACCGCCAAGCCCAGTCAAAGCTGCTGATGACAAAGCGGATGATGTTGTAGTTACTGGCTTTGGCTACACAACTCCTAGCAACCCCATTGCCTTATCAAAACATAGTGCCAAGGAATAATTTGCTGCTATGGATAAGGGCAAGTGGAAAATAGATTTGGAAAACTATGCCCACCTCAGCGCCCAAGATATCCACTCTGGGTTTTTAAACCGCCTGTACACAAGCCGAAAAGCGATATGAGGTAAACACTGTTAACTCTACATAATTATTCCTCCCTTATATCCAATTTCTAATATCAACTCCAGTAGCCCCCAAGGGCCGGTTTATAATATCAATATAAACCGGGACTGTGTAATACTTCAACTTTGCCTGCGTAGCCCCCAAGGGCCGGCGTATCTTTCCAAGATAACCCGGGACTTTAGAATATTAACCCTTCCATTTCACCTGTGTATCCCCCAAGGGCCGGTTTATCTTTCCAAGATGAACCAGGATTTTTATCATTGAGCAAATATGCATTAGCCCCCAAGTGCCAAGAATAATACTTGAATTGAGCTTGGGACTTGCAAGAAATTTTTGATAAGAAGAAATAGGCATTAGCCCCCAAGTGCCAAGTGGATAACTTGTTATGTGCTTGGTACTTCAAATATGTATTGTTAACTCTTAAAGTACATGTCTCTTGTAGGCTGAGCTGAGAAAAAATCCCAATCCACCGATCTTCAAGAAAATATCAAGTCCCAACAAGCAGAAACCTCCAAGGCCAAAGAGGAGCTAACCAGTGCCTTAGCAGCCATGGAAAAACTGAAGGAGAGCTTTAAAAGAGAGCGGGCTATCTGGGATACAGAGAAAGCAACTTTGCTGAAGAGGGCTGAGGACGCTGAAGCAGCTCTTAATCCGGTAACAGAAGAGCTGACTGGCTTAAAGCGCCAAATAAACGCCATGAATTCTGCTGTTTTTGGTAAAGAACCTCTTCCTAAGCTTGAAACATGTACTATCCCATAAACTGCCGGTTTACCAATGTTTGTGATGATGCAGGATCTCGCATTACTCATCTTGGCTCCGACATGCAGAAGAAATTAAAGGCTGCCTATACTCTTATAGAGCAATTATATACCGGCGCACAACGGATCATCTGTACCGCCTCTCATAACAAACCGCCCCCAACCTTGATCAAGGAAACATTAGAGAGGCTGTCGATGCTGCCTGCCCGGTTTGAAGAGTTAAAAAGATCAGCTGCAAGGGCAGGTGCTCTGACCGCGCTAACCCGGGCTAAAGCATGGATACCAGATCTTGACCCGGCTAACGTGGGAAACGGCTATCCGAGCATAAAGGAGGACAGGTCAGACTTTGATAATGATGATCTCCGAGCCTTGACGAAGGAAATGCGCCCATTATCTAGCAAATTGGCTGAAGAGACCGATCTTTCTCATTACCAGTCGATTTATGACGCCGACAACAAACGGGTTAATGCGCCAACTTATGATGTGCAAAATCTTATCCCACCAATCCGTAAGCATACCTACGCCCCTGATGTTGAACCCTCCACACTTATAAGTGATGAAGCTGTATTCAAGGCCCTAACTCGGATAGATTGGGCAACCATTGACTTCCAGCCACTGGGTGGAGAGGAGGAGGATGAACCAGCGCAGGATGATCCACAACCTTCAAGTTAGCCTGGCGAAGATTCATGAACCGGAGGCCGGTTTAGCTTCTGCATACTGCAACACTTGTTGAAAACAATTATCCTTTTGGGCATCAAAGTGCCTTGTAACAGGCTAGTTTAAACGCTTGGTCTGCTATGCCATCATGCATATTCACTTTGCATGACACTGTTAATCCGCCATATTAAGATATACCATGCCTACTTATTGTTTTAACAATGTAGAATCTGTCCCTGCACATAACAGATAAAGAATGTCCTAGCAGTTTACCGCCGGACGGGTCATAATGCCCAACATATAGCCAGGGTTTATAACCAAGGCTGTACTTAAGAATAATCAAATATGAAATATATCATACCTGTGATATTGAATCACATTGTTGGCTTACCAACTTATTGTAGTAAGGGTGATAACCCAAATCCTGAGTACTGATAATTCCTCCTATGTTTGCCGGTTTATAGCAAGGCCGGACCGGATTTAATAAACACCGGATTATCCTTATATCATACTGGCGACTTGTAGTCGAAAACCAGACCCGGTCAATAAACACCGGATTCTAGCTGATCGTATGCTGACGACTTATAGTCGAAAGCCGCGCAATCACGTCAGAAGAGCTACTATGATAGTAAGCATCGTGATTTGGCTTTCGAGATCGGAGACCATGTCTACCTCCGCGTCTCTCCAATGAAAGGCACTCGTCTCGGTATCAAAGGGAAGCTTGCCCCTAGATACGTGGGTCCTTTCAAGATCATTGGCAAAAGAGGCGACCTCGCCTATCAACTTGAGCTTCCTTCCAACTTCACGAACGTGCACGATGTGTTCCACGTGTCACAGCTCCGCAAGTGCTTCAAGACGCCTGAGCGCACTATTGACTTCGAAGAGATTGACCTCCAAGAAGATTTGTCTTATCATGAACACCCCGTTGCTATTCTTGAAGAAACTGAGCGCAAGACTCGCAACAAGTCAATCAAATTCCTGAAAGTGAAGTGGTCGCACCATTCCGACCGGGAAGCCATGTGGGAACGCGAGGACCATCTCCGTTCCGAATATCCGGAGTTCTTTCAGTCCTAGATCTCGGGACGAGATCCTCTCGTAGTGGTGGAGTGTTGTAACACCCCGCATGTAACTTGCCATATTTCTAACTCCGACTCTTGCCATTTTCGGCGATGTGATATGTTTTTCCCACCGTTGTCGGGTTTTGTCTTTCGTTTTGCTTTTTGTCATGTCATGCATTTTCATATCATGTCATCATGTGCATTGCATTCGCATACGTGTTCGTCTCATGCATCCGAGCTTTTTCCCCGTTGTCCGTTTTCCAATCCGGCGCTCCTATCTCCTCCGGTGCACCCCTCTTGTTTTCTTTCGCGTGCGTGTGTCAAACTTTCTCGGAATGGACC
>NC_057811.1:195440402-195449782 GCF_018294505.1 Triticum aestivum | reverse complement strand
CCCACGCCGCCGACCCGCCGGGCCCAGGATGGGCGCGCCCGGCCCGCCGCCGCCGCCGCCCGGGGCGCTCGCTCGCGCGCCCGCGCGCCTTCCCGTCGCCGCGCCGCGCCCGCCGCCCGCCGGCGCCACCTCCAGCCGCGCTGCCGCCCTCTCCTTCCTTCCTCGCCGGCCGTCGGGCTCGAGCCCGAGCATGACCTCGCTCGATCCGATCTGGAAACGTACGTGCCCGTTGACTTTCTCGCCCCCCTTTTTTCTCCAAGTCCTGGAGATTCATCAGCATGTGCTCCTGTTCCCGATGCGATAACTCCGTGCATGTAGCTCCGATTCGTGCGTGTAATATGTCAAAGTGTTCGCCTCGCGATTCTCTTCTTTTTGTTAAATTGCACCATGTTCATTAGAGGTCATCTTGATTCCCAAATCTTCGTTGGAAGAGGGCTAGTTGCTGTTATTCTCTGGTTCTTAACAGAACTTGGAGATTTGTCATTTTTGTATTATTTATTCTGTGCATCTTTTGAGCATGAGGTCTACATGTGTTTTGAAGTATGCCATGCCATCTTTCCAGTGGTATAGTCCATGTATTTTTGTGATCCCTATGGTGACTAGCACAAGCATGCAAAGTAGGCCCCGTAATATTTCTGATTTCAGGGACTTTGTGATTTCTCTAAGTCTTTGTCTGCTGTAATTTTGTTGCCATGTAAACTTGATGCTACAGAGAGATCCATGCATATTTTGGAGATGTTCAGTAAGGATGTTTTGTAGCTATAGTTGTAATTGATCCATTCCTGCAATTGTTTGCAATTATGGGGTGCCATAGCATGACTCAATCTTGCTCTACTTTTGCTATAAAATATTTCTGGCAGATTATTAACATGATATGCATTTTTGCCAAGCTTATTGTAGTTGATCCATACACGCTATGCAATTGTTCTTGCCATGGTTAGCTTCATAAACATGCCATATTGCTGTAGGTATGCTTGTTTTGTCATGCATTGCTCTGTAGTGAGTGAATAAAGCTCACAAAGAGGCCTACATATTAATATTTCTGCCATGCTCTGTTTTCTGCTAAGTCTGAAACCTGTTAACGAAACTTGCTATGTTTACATGCTTTCCATCATATCTTCTGTTCCTTTTTGGCTTATGGTCATTAAGGGACTTTTGTCATGTGCTTTTAGTAGAACACTGCCATGCGTTGCTTTTCTATGTTAAGTTCCTGTAGCATGTTGATTTCGTGCTCTGAACATTGCTACCTGATGCTGTTTACTGCCATGTCCAGTTTTTCACTAAGTCTGTGAACCTGTAATCTTTTGCACTTTTGCCATGCTTGTTTGAGCTTGATATGTTGTGATCTAGCCGTAGCTCAGTGTTCATCTTTTGTCAAGCATCTCCTGTAGTTTACTTTCATGTGCTTTGTTGCTATGTTGTGGTGCTGTAGCATTGTTACTTGTTGCATTTTAAGTGCTATCTTACTGTTAATCGCAGATTCGTGTCATTCTTGTTTTGCTTGCCATTTGCAAACCGTGCATCCGATTCCGGTGATCTTTATATCGATTTCGACCGAAATCATCTCATCTTTCCAGTGGCATGCTTGGTTTGCCAAGTTACTGCCATGTTCATCATTTTCCTTCCGGAGCACGCATATGCATCGCATATCATATCTTGCATATCATACATGTTTTTGCATCATGTGGCTTGCGCATTTCTCGTTGTTGATTGTGGTTCCGCTTGTTTGTGTTCTTGTCTTGGGTAGAGCCGGGATACGAGTTCGTGAACGAGGAACCTGTCGAGTACGCTTACGAGGATCAAGCTTTCGACAACTCTGAGAATCTTGCAGGCAAGATGACCACCCCTCGAAATCACTTCTATCTTTGCTATGCTAGTTGTTCGCTCTATTGCCATGCTCCGCTACCTATCACTTGCTATATCATGTCTCCCATTTTAGCCATGTCAGCCCTAACCATCTTTTCCTAGCAAACCGTTGTTTGGCTAAGTCACCGCTTTTGCTCAGCCCTTCTTATAGCGTTGCTAGTTGCAGGTGAAGTTGAAGTTTGTTCCATGTCGGAACATGGATATGTTGGGATATCACAATATCTCTTATTTAATTAATGCATCTATATATTTTGGTAAAGGGTGGAAGGCTCGGCCTTATGCCTGGTGTTTTGTTCCACTCTTGCCGCCCTAGTTACTGTTATACCGGGATTATGTTCCTTGAGTTTGCGTTCCTTACGCGGTCGGGTGATTTATGGGACACCCTTGACAGTTCGCCTTGAATAAAACTCCTCCAGCAAGGCCCAACCTTGGTTTTACCATTTGCCGCCTAAGCCTTTTCCCCCGGGTTTTCGCGAGCCCGAGGGTCATCTTTATTTAAACCCCCGGGCCAGTGTTCCTCTGAGTGCTGGTCCAAACTAGAGCCACTTGCAGCGCCACCTTGGGGAAACTCGAGGATTGGTTTTAGCTGTACGTAGTGTTCATCCGGTGTGCCCTGAGAACGAGATATGTGCAGCTCCTATCGGGATTTGTCGGCACATTCGGGCGGCTTTGCTGGTCTTGTTTTACCATTGTCGAGATGTCTTGTAAACCGGGATTCCAAGACTGATCGGGTCTTTCCGGGAGAAGGTTTATCCTTCGTTGACCGTGAGAGCTTATGATGGGCTAAGTTGGGACACCCCTGCAGGGTAATATCTTTCGAAAGCCGTGCCCGCGGTTATGAGGCAGATGGGAATTTGTTAATGTCCGGTTATAGATAACTTGTCACTTGACCCAAGTAAAATACATCAACTGCGTGAGTAGCCGTGATGGTCTCTTCTCGGCGGAGTCCGGGAAGTGAACACGGTCTGTGTTATGTATGACGTAAGTAGGTGTTCAGGACCCCTTCTTGGTCATTGCTAGATGACGTCCGTTCCATTGCTTCTCTTCTCGCTCTCATTTGCGCAAGTTAGCCACCATATATGCTTTTGCCGCTGCAGCTCCACCTCTTTGCACCATCCTTTCCTATAAGCTTAAATAGTCTTGATCTTGCGGGTGTGAGATTGCTGAGTTCCCGTGACTCACAGATTCTACCAAAACAGTTGCAGGTGCCGACGATGCCAGTGCAGATGATGGCGTCGATCTCAAGTGGGAGTTCGACGAGGAACGTGGTCGTTACTATGTGTCTTTTCCTGATGATCAGTAGTGGAGCCCAGTTGGGACGATCGGGGATCTAGCATTTGGGGTTGTCTTATTTTCTTCTGGATTTTGACCGTAGTCGGTCTATATGATTGTATTTTGGATGATGTATGAATGATATTTATGTATTGTGTGAAGTGGCGATTGTAAGCCAACTCTTTATCCCATTCTTGTTCATTACATGGGATTGTGTGAAGATGACCCTTCTTGCGACAAAACCACTATGCGGTTATGCCTCTAAGTCGTGCCTCGACACGTGGGAGATATAGCCGCATCATGGGCGTTACAAGTTGGTAATCAGAGCCATCCCCGACTTAGGAGCCCCCTGCTTGATCGAATCGCTGGCGTTGTTGAGTCTAGAACAAAAATGTTTTGAGTCTTAGGATTATATATATCGGAGAGTAGGATTCTTTTTACTCCTCAGTCCCTTCGTCGCTCTGGTGAGGTCTCCTGACGTAGAAGTTTTGACTACTCTCTCCTCAAATTTCACTAAATTTTTTTTAGGATCACGCGGGTATCTTGGAATCGTTCCGATCGATTTGTGACGAGAACATTGTTCTTGGTGCCTCCTGTCATTTAGGGGTTGTGGCAGTGTCCCGGGGAGTTGAGCTCCGAGGTGTTGTCGTCACAATTTTATCGTTGCAGTTCTGGAATACCTGAGTTTCGCCGACATCGAAATCTCTTTTATGCAGTTGTTGGTGAGATCACCTCGACGCCACCTAGTACTGGGGCGGGAGTTCGGAAGTATTGCCATAACTTGTATAACGGATGTTTTTCGAAGGTTGAGGTAAACGATTTCCGAAGATTTCTTGGTTATGTGTTGACGGATGGATACAGCTGGATCTAGGGATTGCTAGTTTGGGTGATATATATTTTGTGTCCCCTGTATCCCCTACACCAGATTGCATAACCAGAAAGTTTCGGGAGTTTATAAGTGGGAATTCAAGTAGCCTTAGGATATCTTTCCGACAGACGCATGATATGAGATTGGGGTTCGACGTCTAGTGGTCCGCCTGTATACGGTTGATTTTACAGTGGTCTCGTTGTGTCTTAAAGAGTCCATGGCTTTACCGACTCGGGGACGCTTCATATGTCATGTGCACAGCCTTGTACATGATGGTGCTGTACGATTGAGCCCGTGTGGGCCCCACCATGAAAACTTCGGACGAAATATCTATCATATGTTTGTTCCGGCTTATTTTGCAAGCCAATACTTTGTTTTATTTTGTATTGTGGTATTCGAGTTGCTTCGAATTCATATGTTCATTCCATATCTTTTCAAGTGGCTTCTCAACTTATGGAAGTGTGATGATTTACTACGGAATTCATTCGTTCATCTTCGTTCGAATGTTTATTGTGAAGACCATATGTTGCAATTTCTGTCCGTTGATTCTACTTATCTATTTGTCTATCAAGATGCTAACGGATGTCACCCTCTTCAGGATGGCTCTGTCAACGCGTCAGAATCCGGATCGCAATGAAGGGAGTCAAGCGAACCCTACGCCACCACCTCCACCTCCGGAGGCATGGCAAGCAATCATGGCAGCCACCAACGCCAATGCTCAGATGATTCTGCAACTATTGCAAGAACGTACTCAAGGGCAAGGCAATCAAGGCAATCAAGGTCAAGGCAACAATCAGTTTCACTTTGCCACTCTCAACCAGTTTCTCGTAAATCAGCCCAAGTCTTTCAGCTACTGTGCCGAGGCCACAGATGCCGATGATTGGCTCGTGGACATCAACAAGCATTTTGAATGTAGCAATGTCAGGCCTGAGGACTATGTCAAGTTCGCTTCTTTCCAGCTCAAGGACCAAGCTGCTGATTGGTATCAACAATACAAAGATTCCAGAGGAGGTCGTGTGATCACTTGGACTGACTTCTGTCGGGACTTCAAAGCGCACCACATTCCACAAAGTGTTGTTGAGAGCAAGCGTGAGGAGTTCCGCAATCTCAAGCAAGGAAACATGTCTGTGTATCAATACAACATTCAGTTTCAGAAACTTGCTCGCTTCGCTAAACAAGACGTTGCTGATGAGAAGAGTATGATCTATCACTTCAGAGGTGGCCTTAAAGAGGATCTGCAGTTAGCTCTCGTTCTTGTTGAGCCTACTCACTTTGATCAATTCTACAATATGGCACTGAAGCAAGAGGCTGCTCAGCTCAAGTGTGAGGCTTCTAAGAAGAGAGTCAGAGACGCAGTTCAGTCATCTTCTTCCTCACTTGTGACAGCTAAGCAACAGAAGTTCTGGTTGCCTCCTCCTCCTCCGTTTCGTCAGCCTTACCAGCAGAAGAACAAAGGTGGCCATGGTTCTTCCAACTCTTCCAACTCTGGCTATCAGAACAAATCTCAGAATCAAGCTCCAAAGTCCAATGCTCCTTATCACCGTCCACTCTCAGAGGTGACTTGCAACAAATGTCAGCAGAAAGGTCACTATGCTAACAAGTGCTTCAACCAGAGGCATCTTCCTCCTCCTCCTCCTGTCAGATCTTCCAGCAATGCAGTGGTCAAGCATAACCCAAAGTCTGCTAAGGTGAACATGATGAATGCAGCTCAAGCGGAGGAATCTACTGATGTGATAATGGGTAATCTCTCAGTTAATGATATTCCTACAAAAGTTCTTTTTGATACTGGTGCATCGCTTTCTTTCATTTCAAGACCATTTGCATTTAAGCATGAGTTGGTTTATCAAGATTTGCCTAGACCGTTATCAGTTGTCTCTCCGGGTAAATTCATGAATGCAAGCTCTATGGTTCCGAATGTTACCATCAAGATGGGCGACTATAAATTTCAGTCTTCTCCAATTGTTCTTGGTGACTCGGATATTGATCTAATTCTCGGGATGGACTGGCTTTCTAAGCACAAAGCTCAACTTGATTGTGCTGCCAGGGAAATTCAATTGACACACTCGTTTGAGGATGTGATTATTTATGCCGCTCGTGATGAAACCATTCGGTTATTTTCTCTCAATGAGAAGGGTGAATTGAATGCCATCTCGCAAATTCCAGTCGTTTGCGAGTATCAAGATGTCTTTCCAGAAGAGCTTCCGGGTATGCCTCCTCATCGGCCAGTTGAGTTCGTTATCGAACTAGAGCCTGGCACTGAACCCGTTTGCAAGCGTCCATACAAGCTTGGACCCAACGAGCTGAAGGAATTGAAGAAACAGCTCGATGAACAAGAGCGTCTGGGTTTGATCAGACCGAGTTCTTCTCCATGGGGTTGTGGTGTTCTTTTTGTCAAGAAGAAGGATGGCACGGACCGACTTTGTGTCGACTACCGTCCATTGAACAAGAAGACAATCAAGAACAAGTATCCACTTCCCAACATCAATGAGCTTTTTGAGCAACTCAAGGGCGCTAAAGTATTCTCGAAGCTTGACCTTCGTATGGGTTATCATCAGATTCGCATTCGTGAAGAAGATATTCCCAAGACAACTTTCAGAACAAGCTTTGGTTCTTATGAATATACTGTCGTGTCTTTCGGTCTTGTCAATGCTCCTCCAGTGTTCTCTCGGATGATGAATTTCATCTTCAACCCCTATACCAATGAATTCGTTCTGGTGTATCTCGATGATATCTTGGTCTTCTCCAAGAATAAGCAGGATCATGCCAAACATTTGCGATTGGTGCTCGACAAGCTCAGAGAGTATCAATTCTATGCGAAGTTCTCCAAATGTGAGTTTTGGCTCGATGAAGTTCTTTTCCTTGGTCACATCATCTCTGCCAAGGGCATCACTGTTAACCCCGAGAAGGTGTCCGCAGTTCTGGATTGGGAACCTCCTCAAAATGTCAAGCAGCTCCGCAGTTTTCTGGGTCTTGCAAGCTATTGCCGAAGATTCGTTGAGAATTTCTCCAAGATTGCAAATCCTCTTTCCAACCTCCTACAGAAGCATGTGAAATATGTCTGGTCTCCTGAGTGTGACGTTGCTTTCAACACTCTCAAAGAGAAACTAGTCACAGCTCCTGTCTTGACTCCTCCTGATGAATCCAAGCCGTATGAAGTTTTCTGTGATGCTTCTCTCCAAGGTCTCGGTGCTGTGTTAATGCAAGAGAAGAAAGTTGTGGCCTATACCTCTCGGCAGTTGAAGCCCAACGAGAAGAACTACCCCACTCACGATCTTGAGTTGGCGGCAGTTGTCCATGCATTGATTACGTGGAGACATCTCTTGTTGGGAAGACAAGTGGACATTTTCACTGATCACAAGAGTCTCAAGTATATCTTCACTCAGCCCAACCTCAACCTCAGGCAGACTCGATGGGTCGAAATGATTCAAGAGTACAATCCGAGTATCGAATATACTCCAGGCAAGGCCAATGTCATTGCAGATGCTTTAAGCAGGAAGGCTTATTGCAACAGCTTAATTCTCAAGCCTTTCCAACCGGATCTTTGTGAAGCTTTCCGCAAGCTGAACCTCCAAGTTGTTCCCCAAGGTTTTCTTGCCAACCTCATAGTATCTCCTACTTTGGAAGATCAAATTCGTGAGGCACAACTCCTTGATGCCATGGTGAAGAAGGTGAAACGTGGTATCGACAAGGGTCTTTCCAAATACAAGTGCTATCGCATTGATGACAGAGACACTTTATTATTCGAGGACCGGATTGTGGTTCCTAAAGGTGATCTAAGGAAAGTCATAATGAACGAGGCGCACAATTCCCTCCTTTCCATTCATCCTGGAAGTACGAAGATGTATCATGACCTCAAGCAGTCGTATTGGTGGACTCGAATGAAGCGAGAAATTGCTCAATTCGTGAATGAATGTGATGTCTGCCGAAGAGTGAAAGTAGAACACCAACGACCAGCTGGTCTCCTCCAACCTCTTGCTATTCCGGAATGGAAGTTTGATCATATCGAAATGGACTTCGTGACTGGATTTCCCAAGTCCAAGCGCGGAAATGATGCTATCTTTGTTGTCATCGACAAGCTTTCTAAAGTGGCTCATTTCCTTCCTATCAAAGAATCCATCATAGCAGCTCAGCTGGCAGAGCTTTATACCTCCAGAATTGTCTCCTTGCACGGCATTCTACAATTGATTTCTTCTGATCGTGGAAGCATCTTCACCTCTAAGTTCTGGGACTCCTTCTAGAAGGCCATGGGCACTAACATTCGCTTCAGCATAGCTTTCCACCCTCAAACTAGTGGCCAAGTCGAGCGAGTCAATCAAATTCTTGAAGATATGCTCAGGGCTTGTGTCATTTCTTTTGGCATCAAATGGGAAGATTGTCTTCCATATGCTGAATTCTCCTACAACAACAGCTTCCAAGCGAGTTCGGGCAAGGCCCCATTCGAGATTCTCTATGGCAGAAAGTGCCGTACCCCTCTCAATTGGTCAGAGACTGGTGAACGCCAACTTCTTGGCAATGACTTAATCACTGAAGCTGAAGAAATGTGTAAAGTCATCCGTGATAATCTCAAAGCCGCGCAATCACGTCAGAAGAGCTACTATGATAGTAAGCATCGTGATTTGGCTTTCGAGATCGGAGACCATGTCTACCTCCGCGTCTCTCCAATGAAAGGCACTCGTCTCGGTATCAAAGGGAAGCTTGCCCCTAGATACGTGGGTCCTTTCAAGATCATTGGCAAAAGAGGCGACCTCGCCTATCAACTTGAGCTTCCTTCCAACTTCACGAACGTGCACGATGTGTTCCACGTGTCACAGCTCCGCAAGTGCTTCAAGACGCCTGAGCGCACTATTGACTTCGAAGAGATTGACCTCCAAGAAGATTTGTCTTATCATGAACACCCCGTTGCTATTCTTGAAGAAACTGAGCGCAAGACTCGCAACAAGTCAATCAAATTCCTGAAAGTGAAGTGGTCGCACCATTCCGACCGGGAAGCCATGTGGGAACGCGAGGACCATCTCCGTTCCGAATATCCGGAGTTCTTTCAGTCCTAGATCTCGGGACGAGATCCTCTCGTAGTGGTGGAGTGTTGTAACACCCCGCATGTAACTTGCCATATTTCTAACTCCGACTCTTGCCATTTTCGGCGATGTGATATGTTTTTCCCACCGTTGTCGGGTTTTGTCTTTCGTTTTGCTTTTTGTCATGTCATGCATTTTCATATCATGTCATCATGTGCATTGCATTCGCATACGTGTTCGTCTCATGCATCCGAGCTTTTTCCCCGTTGTCCGTTTTCCAATCCGGCGCTCCTATCTCCTCCGGTGCACCCCTCTTGTTTTCTTTCGCGTGCGTGTGTCAAACTTTCTCGGAATGGACC
>NC_057811.1:195414606-195439693 GCF_018294505.1 Triticum aestivum | reverse complement strand
TCGAGCCCGAGCATGACCTCGCTCGATCCGATCTGGAAACGTACGTGCCCGTTGACTTTCTCGCCCCCCTTTTTTCTCCAAGTCCTGGAGATTCATCAGCATGTGCTCCTGTTCCCGATGCGATAACTCCGTGCATGTAGCTCCGATTCGTGCGTGTAATATGTCAAAGTGTTCGCCTCGCGATTCTCTTCTTTTTGTTAAATTGCACCATGTTCATTAGAGGTCATCTTGATTCCCAAATCTTCGTTGGAAGAGGGCTAGTTGCTGTTATTCTCTGGTTCTTAACAGAACTTGGAGATTTGTCATTTTTGTATTATTTATTCTGTGCATCTTTTGAGCATGAGGTCTACATGTGTTTTGAAGTATGCCATGCCATCTTTCCAGTGGTATAGTCCATGTATTTTTGTGATCCCTATGGTGACTAGCACAAGCATGCAAAGTAGGCCCCGTAATATTTCTGATTTCAGGGACTTTGTGATTTCTCTAAGTCTTTGTCTGCTGTAATTTTGTTGCCATGTAAACTTGATGCTACAGAGAGATCCATGCATATTTTGGAGATGTTCAGTAAGGATGTTTTGTAGCTATAGTTGTAATTGATCCATTCCTGCAATTGTTTGCAATTATGGGGTGCCATAGCATGACTCAATCTTGCTCTACTTTTGCTATAAAATATTTCTGGCAGATTATTAACATGATATGCATTTTTGCCAAGCTTATTGTAGTTGATCCATACATGCTATGCAATTGTTCTTGCCATGGTTAGCTTCATAAACATGCCATATTGCTGTAGGTATGCTTGTTTTGTCATGCATTGCTCTGTAGTGAGTGAATAAAGCTCACAAAGAGGCCTACATATTAATATTTCTGCCATGCTCTGTTTTCTGCTAAGTCTGAAACCTGTTAACGAAACTTGCTATGTTTACATGCTTTCCATCATATCTTCTGGTCCTTTTTGGCTTATGGTCATTAAGGGACTTTTGTCATGTGCTTTTAGTAGAACACTGCCATGCGTTGCTTTTCTATGTTAAGTTCCTGTAGCATGTTGATTTCGTGCTCTGAACATTGCTACCTGATGCTGTTTACTGCCATGTCCAGTTTTTCACTAAGTCTGTGAACCTGTAATCTTTTGCACTTTTGCCATGCTTGTTTGAGCTTGATATGTTGTGATCTAGCCGTAGCTCAGTGTTCATCTTTTGTCAAGCATACTTGTTGCATTTTAAGTGCTATCTTACTGTTAATCGCAGATTCGTGTCATTCTTGTTTTGCTTGCCATTTGCAAACCGTGCATCCGATTCCGGTGATCTTTATATCGATTTCGACCGAAATCATCTCATCTTTCCAGTGGCATGCTTGGTTTGCCAAGTTACTGCCATGTTCATCATTTTCCTTCCGGAGCACGCATATGCATCGCATATCATATCTTGCATATCATACATGTTTTTGCATCATGTGGCTTGCGCATTTCTCGTTGTTGATTGTGGTTCCGCTTGTTTGTGTTCTTGTCTTGGGTAGAGCCGGGATACGAGTTCGTGAACGAGGAACCTGTCGAGTACGCTTACGAGGATCAAGCTTTCGACAACTCTGAGAATCTTGCAGGCAAGATGACCACCCCTCGAAATCACTTCTATCTTTGCTATGCTAGTTGTTCGCTCTATTGCCATGCTCCGCTACCTATCACTTGCTATATCATGTCTCCCATTTTAGCCATGTCAGCCCTAACCATCTTTTCCTAGCAAACCGTTGTTTGGCTAAGTCACCGCTTTTGCTCAGCCCTTCTTATAGCGTTGCTAGTTGCAGGTGAAGTTGAAGTTTGTTCCATGTCGGAACATGGATATGTTGGGATATCACAATATCTCTTATTTAATTAATGCATCTATATATTTTGGTAAAGGGTGGAAGGCTCGGCCTTATGCCTGGTGTTTTGTTCCACTCTTGCCGCCCTAGTTACTGTTATACCGGGATTATGTTCCTTGAGTTTGCGTTCCTTACGCGGTCGGGTGATTTATGGGACACCCTTGACAGTTCGCCTTGAATAAAACTCCTCCAGCAAGGCCCAACCTTGGTTTTACCATTTGCCGCCTAAGCCTTTTCCCCCGGGTTTTCGCGAGCCCGAGGGTCATCTTTATTTAAACCCCCGGGCCAGTGTTCCTCTGAGTGCTGGTCCAAACTAGAGCCACTTGCAGCGCCACCTTGGGGAAACTCGAGGATTGGTTTTAGCTGTACGTAGTGTTCATCCGGTGTGCCCTGAGAACGAGATATGTGCAGCTCCTATCGGGATTTGTCGGCACATTCGGGCGGCTTTGCTGGTCTTGTTTTACCATTGTCGAGATGTCTTGTAAACCGGGATTCCGAGACTGATCGGGTCTTTCCGGGAGAAGGTTTATCCTTCGTTGACCGTGAGAGCTTATGATGGGCTAAGTTGGGACACCCCTGCAGGGTAATATCTTTCGAAAGCCGTGCCCGCGGTTATGAGGCAGATGGGAATTTGTTAATGTCCGGTTGTAGATAACTTGTCACTTGACCCAAGTAAAATACATCAACTGCGTGAGTAGCCATGATGGTCTCTTCTCGGCGGAGTCCGGGAAGTGAACACGGTCTGTGTTATGTATGACGTAAGTAGGTGTTCAGGACCCCTTCTTGGTCATTGCTAGATGACGTCCGTTCCATTGCTTCTCTTCTCGCTCTCATTTGCGCAAGTTAGCCACCATATATGCTTTTGCCGCTGCAGCTCCACCTCTTTGCACCATCCTTTCCTATAAGCTTAAATAGTCTTGATCTCGCGGGTGTGAGATTGCTGAGTCCCCGTGACTCACAGATTCTACCAAAACAGTTGCAGGTGCCGACGATGCCAGTGCAGATGATGGCGTCGATCTCAAGTGGGAGTTCGACGAGGAACGTGGTCGTTACTATGTGTCTTTTCCCGATGATCAGTAGTGGAGCCCAGTTGGGACGATCGGGGATCTAGCATTTGGGGTTGTCTTATTTTCTTCTGGATTTTGACCGTAGTCGGTCTATATGATTGTATTTTGGATGATGTATGAATGATATTTATGTATTGTGTGAAGTGGCGATTGTAAGCCAACTCTTTACCCCATTCTTGTTCATTACATGGGATTGTGTGAAGATGACCCTTCTTGCGACAAAACCACTATGCGGTTATGCCTCTAAGTCTTGCCTCGACACGTGGGAGATATAGCCGCATCGTGGGCGTTACAAGTTGGTAATCAGAGCCATCCCCGACTTAGGAGCCCCTGCTTGATCGAATCGCTGGCGTTGTTGAGTCTAGAACAAAAATGTTTTGAGTCTTAGGATTATATATATCGGAGAGTAGGATTCTTTTTACTCCTCAGTCCCTTCGTCGCTCTGGTGAGGTCTCCTGACGTAGAAGTTTTGACTACTCTCTCCTCAAATTTCACTAAATTTTTTTTAGGATCACGCGGGTATCTTGGAATCGTTCCGATTGATTTGTGACGAGAACATTGTTCTTGGTGCCTCCTGTCATTTAGGGGTTGTGGCAGTGTCCCGGGGAGTTGAGCTCCGAGGTGTTGTCGTCACAATTTTATCGTTGCAGTTCTGGAATACCCCAAGCAATATTTTGAGCTGTGCTCAATGGGCGCCTATGTTTGAGTTGTGCTTTTGCAACAGACTCTCTTTGGCCCCTTTTGACTTTGGGTAGCAAGCCCCCAAGTTTTTTTTATGTGGCCTATAAGCCGGATCAATGGGCAATCAGAACTCTGCTTTATAAGCAGAAGCCCCCATGTAACCAAAAACTTTTAAGGAAGAACGGCAGAGGCCCCGCTTTAGCAGGGATGCCGGTTTATTATATTGATCATAACATATACATTGTCAAGAATATGTACATAAGAGGAGCCTATGGCTCAGGTGTAGTAGGGCCGAAGATGAGCAATATTCCACGGCCGGTGGGTCTCCTCCTCCGATTTTACGTGAGTCTTTGTGCTCTCGAACATCGATAAGGCAGTATGACCCGTTGTTCAGATTCTTGCTGATCACAAAGGGTCCTTCCCAAGGAGGGGATAACTTGTGCATACCAGTCTGATCCTGGATGAGTCGGAGCACCAGATCGCCTTCTTGAAAAGTTTTGGTTTTAACCCGGTGGCTGTGATAACGAGCAGATCTTGCTGGGAAATCGCCGAACGAGCCGCTGCAATATCACGCTCCTCATCTAACAGGTCAAGTGCTTCCTGACGTGCTTTCTCATTGTCAGCTTCAACATAAGCCGCCACACGAGGCGAGTCATGACGGATGTCACTAAGGAGAACCGCCTCTGCTCCGTAAACCATGAAAAAAGGTGTGAAGTATTTCAATGCATATTCACAATGGCGGCTTATAAAAGGGGCCTAATGGTATATGGCTAATTGTGTCAGATTATTTAAGCCGCCGGGAGCAGTTAAGCTATTTGAGCCGCCACATGTGGTCATGTTCTCCAACGGGTTAGAGTAATGACCCGGTGGTGTTGGTACATACTGAGGTGGAGCAGTGTTCACTCGAGGAGGTTCCATCACCCGTGGTTGAACTGGCGTCCCAGCTCCAGGCGTCGCAGCCGGGTTTACCTCCGATGGATTACTGGGGCCTGCACCGGGTGTGCGGAAGAGGTTTCTAGGATCATAAATCGAAGGAAGACGGGATTGAGACTTCTGTTGTCTTGTCCTCATCACTTCATTTGATGCATTTAAATCCATCGTAAGCTGGAACGCTTCCGATTGAAGCTGCTAAGCTCGAGCATCCAGAGCCGCCCGCTCCGCGGCCAATCTGGTGTCCTCAACGGCTAGGTTTTCCTTGGCTTGTGCTATCTCCTCACACAACCGCACCACTTCTGCATCATGTTCCACCTCATCGGCCGGATTAACCGTGGCGGTTAACAGGGTTGTCAGCCTATCCGTGAGATCTATCAGCACCTGAGCCGGCGGGCGCACAGGGCCTCCTACCCCGGCTGCCACTGACCCGAAGGTTATTGCTGCCGCAGCTGTATAGTTTTGACCGGGTTGAGTGCCAGCCATGAAGATCCCTACTCTTCTCGGCGGCTCAAAGGGGTCCGGAATACTGCTGCCATCGGAACAGCCCCTAGCCCGCCGTCTTGTAGCTGATACAATGAATCTGTCTCACCCATGGATGACTCACCGTCAGAAAAGATGGCCGTCTCATTACCAGACACGGATCCGTCAGGAAGTTCTCCTCCATGGATGCATCCCACGAAGGCACGCTTCATGGCGGGCGGAGCCTGGGCGGGTCTCACACGCTGAGCCGTCTCGACGATGTCGGTGCAGATGTCCGGCTCAGGGCCCGGCTCGCCGATCCGGCCAATGAAGACGTGAATTCCGCCGAAGGGGACCCGGTACCGTAAGTGCATCTAGTGCCCCTTTGTGATTTTGGTGTATTGAAGACTTGTAGGTTAAGGGACTAATGTGTTTGTGAGTGTACACAGATCTATAAGTCTATGAGGAGTTTGATATTTACAGAGAAAGTCGACCCCTAAAAATGAAGTTCTTCGACTGAAGACTTTGGATTTCTGAAGACTTTTCTGAAGACTTTGAAAGTGAAGAAATTGGTGTGACCTTGAAGACTTAGTATTCATTTGAGGAATATGAAGCGTGAAGACTTTTGTTTTCGTAGTTTCATTTTCTCTTTCTTGAGTCATAGGAAACACCATACTGTTAAAGGGGGTCGAGGAAATACTAAGGAAAAATTTCCATGTGATGCTCAACTCAAAATCCTACACCTACCAATCCCTTCGAGTGAAGCCATTGGAAATCTCATACAGTTCAGTCATATTCTTCAATGACAGAGACGAAGTTCTTCTGGTCTCTGAGGAATTTGTTCTGACTGAGGAGTTAGGAATTCGCCAGTGCGGATTGCCTACACAGTGAGGAACATGATAGCCCTGAGGAATTTGAACCTCAAATTTCCGACCGTTGCTGTGCTATGCGCCAGCTGTCCCAAAATATCTACCCACCTAACGGTCATATCATTGAAGGGCATTTATGTCTTATCATGCGGGCTGCTCCCTAGGCTATAAATAGCAGCCCCCTACAACCACTAGCTGGTTGGCTGCTCCGAGAGAAACTGACACTTGTCATTTGAGAGCATCCCATCCTTCGAGGACTTTGAGCGAAAATCATCAAGTGAGGAACCAAACCCAAACACCTACAAACCCAAAGTGATTGAGCATCACTGAAGAGATTGATCCTGCGTGGATCTGACGCTTGTTACCTTTGAAGACTATGCTTCTTCCAGACGGTTAGGCGTCATGGTCTAGAGCATCCAAGAGGAAATTGTGGATCGCCGAGTGACCGAGTTTGTGAAGGTTCGGAAGTCACCTGAAGACTTACCAGGAGTGATTGGGCGAGGTCTGTGTGACCTTAGTTCAAGGAGAATACGGTGAGGACTGTGTGTCCGGGACTGGGTGTCCTCAGGTTTAAATACCTAGCCGCTCCAACCAGACGTACAACTGAGATAGCAGTTGGAACTGGCCTACCAAATCATTGTCTTCACCAAGCCAACTGGTTCTATTTCCTCAACTCTTTCATTTCCTCATTCCTGTGTTGTGCAATTGTTCATATCTGTGTTTGAAGACTTTGACTAAAGACTTTCTCAATTTCCTCAGTTCAATTTCCTCAGTCTGTTTGTCTTCATCCTGTGTTATCCTGTGTTTACGCTTTCTGTACTCTGTGCTTGTTTTCATTTCATCACGATGACTATGCTTGTGCTCTGCTATGCATACTTGTGAGTACTCATTCAGCTGCAAGTAGTTCTTCGCTAAGGAATTTCCTCACCCACAAATTCCTCAGTGAAGAATTTATAAAAATCGCCTATTCACCCCCCTCTAGTCGATATAACGCACTTTCAATTGGTATCAGAGCAAGGTACTCCCTTGTTCTGTGTGATTTTGGTTTAACCACCTGGAGTTTTAGTTATGTCGACCGCAGGTATGATCAAGGTCTCTGCTGGGTTCCTACCTTCGATGGGACGGACTACCCCTACTGGAAGAATAAGATGCGAATGCATCTTGAGGCAATTGATAACGATCTCTGGTATGTTGTGGAAAAAGGTGTTCCTTCTGTCTCACCCTCACTGAACGCTGCCGATGTGAAGAGATTCAAGCAACTCGATTCTCAAGCGAAGAATATGATATGTGGCCATCTGAGCAAAGGACGGTATGGAAGAGTGAGTGCTTTGGAAACTGCTAAGCTTATCTGGGATAGGCTGTCCAAAGTAAATGAAGGAGTCTCAACATAGCGTGACTCTCGAGTTGATGTTCTTCGCAATCTCTTCAACCGCTTCAAAAGACTCGACAATGAGAATGTTCAACAAACCTTCGATCGCCTCACTGACATCTCAAATGAGCTTCAAGCACTTGGTGCCACTGACATCACCGACCACGAGGTGGTGAAGAAACTGCTGAGATCGCTTGATTCCTCATTTGATACTCTGGCCTTGATGATACAAGAGCGTGCTGATTACAAGTCACTTGATCCCGCTGTTATCCTTGAAAGGCTAAACACTCATGAGTTCCAGCTTGCTGAAAAGAGAGATCTCTATGGTTCGAGCTATGGCAGATCACGTGCACTGAAGGCCAAGGCAGTTTCTGAATCTGAAGATGAAGACTCTGAAAGCAGTCTTGGTGATCCTGAAGAACTGAGCCATGATCTAGCACTACTAGTGAAGAAATTCCATAAGCTCTCAAGACGTGGTCGCTTTGGAAGACCCTCAAGGAGCAATGATTCCTCATCCAGTGACTACAAGAAGAGGCTTTGTCACAAATGCAAGAAACCAGGACACTACATCAAGATTGTCCTCAGTGGGAAAAGGAATCAAAGAAGAAGAAATACAAGGATTACAGTTCTGATGATATGAAGAAAAAGAAGAAATCCTCAAAATCTTCATCATCAAAATCCTCAAAGTCTTCATCTCACAAGAAGAGTAGCTCCAAGAAGGCTCGAGCATTCATTGGCAAGGAAATGGACTCTGAGGCTGAATCTGAAGAAAATGAGGAAGAGGAGGCATCTGAGGATTCTGAATCCGGTGTGGCGAGCCTAGCCCTTGCTACTGCATTTGTCAGCAAGTCTACCTTCAACTCTGAAGAAAATGACCTCACCAACAAGGCTCATGAAGGCAATGATGACTACGCTCCCACCTATTGCTTCATGGCAAAGGGTGCCAAGGTACTCAATATGCCTCATCTGAATCAAGTGAAGATGAATCTGATGAAAACCTTAAGCCTAGCTATTCTAAACTTGCTAAGATTGCTGCGAAACAACAAAGGGCCCTTGAAAAGGTTCAAAACATGCTAGACAAGAGTGATGATATGTTGGGTGAAGAAATGGATCGCACTAAAACCTTGACTGAAAATCTTCAGAGACTTCAGACTAGGTATGACAACCTTCAAGGTCATCATAACACTCTCTTATCTGATCATGAGAAGCTTTCTTATGAATTTCTTCAAAGAAAGCAAGATCTTGAGAAGCTAAGAGTGAGTTATGAAGATCTTCAGAAGGAGCGCGATTCATTACTTGCTCAACAAATCAGCGTTGCTCAGGAAGAATTTGTTCCTCCATGTTTGAAATGCATTGAACGTGAATCTGCTAATTCTTCACCTGAATGTTCAAATGCTTCTAATGCTACAAATTCTTCAACTGTCTCTGCTATCACTAATTCCTCATCTGAGGACATTGCTAGTATCACTGACAATGCAGGGCTGAAGCAATTGTACATGACAGGCATGTACAAAAGCCTCAAAGGGCATCCGACTCTTTGTGATGTGCTTAAAAAGCAGATCCTCAACAGGAACCCTAGGAAAGAGGGTATTGCCTTTGAGAGGAAAGTCAACGCTGATGGTACATATTGGAAGCCTGAGCAGTAGCCCAAAACCTCATGGGTTGCTGCAAAGGGACCTCTAGTTGATCCATCCAATTTATCTGGCTTTACATGTGAATCTTCTCATACTTCTGATGAGTCATTTGACTCCAACTATAAACTGTTCAAAAATCAGAATGGTGAAGTATTTGCCAGATATGTTGGCACTAACTGCAGGAATGGTTCTCCTATGAAGAAAATCTGGGTTCCCAAAAAGTGCCTTGAAAGTCTTCAGGTGAATGTCCTCATGACACCACCTGTGAGGAATAGGAACCCCAGATCAAATTCTTCATATGGACCAAATTCTTCATATGGATCCAAATCCTCATACAGACCAAATTCCTCACATGGATCAAATTCCTCAAAAGGATCAAAGTCCTCATATGAACATCATCATGCTAACAACTCTGTTTCGCAGGGAAGAGCCAAGGGCTATGAATATGAGCATTATTCTTCTAATCATTATGTTCATAAGTCCTCAAAGAATTTCTCTGCTTATTCATATGCTTACCCTAACTCCTCTTATGTGAAACGAAATGGATTGGCTTCTATGCCACCTTTCTCATATGGAGCTCGCAGAGTGATGAACTCTTTGCCACCCCTTCAGATGTGGGTGGTGAAGAAAAGAACTAATCTCTTATGCAGGGTCAGGTCTCCAGACATACTTTAACGTCTGAAGAATTTGCTGGGGACCTGACAAATTGCTTGAAAGGACGCAGGCTAATCATGAAGAAATGAACTTTCATTTCTCACGTCCTCATACTGCTTTATCTGTTCTATTGTTTGATGAAATTGATGTAATGAATTGATGTCATATTATTCAATGATGAAGTATATGAAGTTCCTAAGCTGCACTAATTCATCTGCAGGATGATCAACCCAAAGCCACTGAGTGGGTCCTCGATAGTGGATGTACAAATCACATGACTGGTGACAAGAATCTATTGATTGATGCTCCCTTATCACCATCGCATCTAAAGCATATCATCTTCGCTGACAAAGGCAAAAGTCAGGTATTGGGTCTAGGTAAGGTTGCGATCACAAAGGATCGACACATGGACAAAGTCATGCTTGTCGAGTCCTTAGGATACAACCTCATGTCTGTCTCAATGCTTTGTGATCTTGATATGGTAGTTGTCTTTGGCAAGTATCGTTGTGTTGTGGTTATGGAAGCTGACAATTCCAAAGTCTTCGAAGGCTTTAGGAGAGGAGACTTGTATATTGTTGATTTCTCTACAGGACCGCAACCAGCCGTGTGCCTACTTGCAAAAGCTTCAGAAGGATGGCTATGGCATCGACGACTTGGTCATGCAGGCATGAGGAATTTGCACACGCTTGCGAAGAAGAAGCATGTCATTGGCATTGAGAATGTCAAATTCCTCAAGGATCACCTATGTGGAGCTTGTGAAGCTGGAAAGATGACCAAGGCTAAGCATCCAGCGAAGACTATCATGACTACTACTCGACCATTCGAATTGCTTCACATGGACCTCTTTGGTCCTAACCATTACTCAGCTGTCACAAATGATGCATCTCTCTATGGGCTTGTTATTGTTGATGATTACTCTCGTTACACATGGGTACACATTGTTACTTACAAACATGAAGTGCAGGAAGTCTTCAAACGATTTTCCTCGAGGGCTTCAACCAACTTTGGTGTGAAGATCAAGCACATCAGAAGTGACAATGGAACTGAGTTCAAGAATTCTGGTCTTGATGACTATCTTGATGAACTTGGTATTACTCATGAGTTATCTGCTCCTTATACTCCTCAGCAGAATGGCGTCGTGGAGCACAAGAACAAAACTCTTGTTGAGATGGCTCGCACTATGCTTGATGAGTACAAGACGCCTCGTCACTTCTGGATTGAGGCAATTTATACTGCGTGCCACATCATCAACAGGGTATATCTTCACAAATTCTTTAAGAAGACTGCCTATGAACTCCTCACTGACAAGAAACCCAATGTGAGTTATTTCAAAGTCTTCGGTGCTAAATGTTGGATTAGAGATCCTCATCACAATGCTAAATTTGCACCGAAAGCAAATGAAGGTTTTATACTTGGTTACGGAAAGGAGTCGCACACCTACAGAGTCTTCAACACCGTTCTTCACAAGGTTGTTGAAACTGTAGATGTGCGGTTCGATGAAACTAATGGCTCGCAAAGAGAGCACCTACCCTCTGTGATAGATGAACCAGCACCTGAGGAAACTATCAAGTTCAAGGCTACTGAGGATGTCATTCCTACCGAAGAATCTGCTGAAGAATTCATTCCAGAACGTGAAGAACGTCAAGCTAATGCACCTGAAGAAATTGCTGAAGAAAATGGTGCTGAAGAAAATGCTGATCAAATTCCTCGACGACAACCTACTCATCCTCGCATTGCAAAAGAAGTGCAAGTCGAGAAGATCATCGATGACATTGAAGCACCAGGTCCTCTCACATGCTCAAAAGCTTCACATTTATCTAACTTTTGTGGGCACTATGATTTTGTCTCTATCTCAGAGCCCACTAAGGTAGAAGAAGCATTTCTGGAGCCTGAGTGGATTCAGGCCATGCAAGAAGAATTACATCAGTTCAAGCTCAACAACGTTTGGGAACTGGTCAATCGTCCAGATCCTCGCAAACACAATATCGTTTGCACAAAGTGGATCTACCGCAACAAGCAAGATGAAAATGGCCTTGTGGTGAGGAATAAGGCATGGCTAGTAGCTCAAGGCTACACACAGGTTGAAGGAATTGATTTCGATGAAACTTTTGCACCTGTTGCTAGACTTGAAGCTATTCGCATATTACTTGCTTATGCTAACCATCATGATATCACTTTATATCAAATGGATGTGAAAAGTGCATTCCTCAATGGTAAGCTGGAGGAAGAAGTATATGTTGCTCAACCCCCAGGTTTTGAAGATCCTAAGCATCCTGACAAAGTCTTCAGACTAAATAAGGCCCTCTATGGCCTCAACAGGCCCCTCGGGCGTGGTATGATACTTTGAAGGAATTCCTCATGAAGAAAGGCTTCAAACCCGGTTCACTCGACCCTACTCTTTTCACTAAATCATATGATGATGAATTGTTTGTATGCCAAATATATGTTGATGACATCATCTTGGGCTGTACTGACCAACGTTATAGTGATGAATTTGCCTATATGATCAGTGAAGAATATCAAATGTCTATGATGGGAGAGTTGAAATTCTTCTTAGGTCTTCAAATTCGTCAACAGCGCAATGGCATATTCGTATCTCAGGAGAAATACCTCAAGGATGTACTAAGGAAATTCAGCATGCAAGATTGCAAAGGCGTCAAAATTCCTATGCCCACTAATGGCCATCTGTGCACTGATGAAAATGCTATTGACTTCGATCAAATGGTATACCTCTCCATGATTGGTTCTTTATTGTACTTATGTGCATCTAGGCCAAATATTATGCTTAGTGTTTGCATGTGTGCCCGATTTCAAGCTACACCGAAGGAATCACACCATAAGGCTGTGAAGCATATTCTTCGATATCTAGCTCACACACCAACACTAGGATTATAGTACCCCAAGGGCTCGGCTTTTGATCTCGTTGGATATTCTGACTCTGACTATGCTGGTGATCGTGTGGATCACAAGTCAACATCTGGTACATGTCATTTCCTCGGACGATCTTTGGTCTGTTGGTCCTCGAAGAAACAGAACTGCGTATCACTGTCTACTGCTGAAGCTGAATACATTGCTGCTGGTTCTTGCTGTGCTCAATTGCTGTGGATGAAGAAAACTCTCAAGGACTACGGCATCAACGTGAAGAATGTGCCTCTCTTCTGTGATAATGAGAGTGCCATCAAGATTGCTCACAACCCAGTTCAGCACTCGAAGACAAAGCACATTCAGATTCGTCATCATTTTCTTCGCGATCATGTGTTGAAGGGCGACATTTCTATTGAGCATGTGAAGACTGAAGAACAGCTAGCCGATATCTTCACAAAGCCCTTGGATGAGAAGAGATTTAGCAAGTTGCGGTGTGAACTAAATATCTTAGAATCTTCGAATGTTCTTTGAAGAGGACACTCATCCTAACACTTATGCAAAATTGATGACTTAGATGTGCAACACGTGAAGAAACGTTTTTCTTCAATCAATGAAGAATAACACTCTAAGTGTGAAGAAATTAGTGAAGAATTTGATTCTCAAAACCCTACGACAATTGTACGCGGTGTCTGAAATCATCATTCTTATACGGTGGGTCACGCCACCACAAAAGTTGAAAATCTTCAATTTGAGTTTTTTCTCGGTTTTGAAATTCCTCAGTTGTTCATATTCTTCAACTTTGCAAAATCTTCACTGTTTCCGTCGTTTATCTTCATTGGCTATATATATATATGAGTTTATGTCCTCTACAGCATTCACTTATTGCTATTTCTTCAAGTTGCTATTTCTTCTAAGTGAATGTGATCGGACCCTTCCCCCTCTATGCTATACTCAACCCAATCTATTCACAAATTCTTCATGTGCGTTCTATTCGAAACTCGTTCAAAATCTTCACTGTGTCCTTGTCAGCTGAAGAATTTGCGAACGGAACTTTTAACTTATCTTATCCAAATTTTCGGCTTTGCCTCTCAAACTATTCCGCTTCCCACGATATACTTATCGATTCACCCACGATCTAACACGATCTCCACCTCTCAGTACGTGGGTGACACATGTCATGCGAATGAGAAGGGTCAGGGGCACGTTCGTCCAATTTCTTTGGGCGAACCGTTTTTCACCGTGGCTATAAATACCCCCTCTCTCCTTCCTCACTTCTTTTACTCCGCTCGACCTCTCTCCAGCTCGAGCTTCTCAAACCCTAGCGCCGCCGCTACATCATCGTCGCCGGTGAGGAAGAGCTTCACTGCCTCGACCTCGTCGCCGCCGTACTCATGCCGGCCGCGGAAATCTTCACTCCGCCGCCGCCGTAGCCGTCTTCCTCCGCCAAGTTAGGGCGTGGAAGATCTGCACACACGAGCTTCACTTCTCCACATCCCAGTTCGTCGTGTTCTTCGTTCAGGGTAACTAAAAGTTACTTTTACTGCCCACTTTGATTCAAATGTTTACCACAAAATCTTCAAAGGTGTTTTTTTTTCTTCAAATCCTCACACACTAAACACCTCACATGTCATCCGCTCTTGATTCATTTCTCTAAGCATCACTTTTCTTCAAGATTCCTCAATTGTGTGGATCTTCGATCTATACAACTCTGGAACCTAAGACAAAGAACGCTTAGTGAAATTCTTCAAGACTCATCTGGTCAAATTCCTCAAACTTGTTCTTTTTTAAAAACCTTCTGAGAACGCATATGACCTCTCCAAATTCCTCGCAACTATACTCTGTTCACAGGTACTCATGTCCGCTGCTGAATCACTAGGTTCTCATCAACTTAACTCATTTGCAGCGTTCCTTAAAGAAAAGTTGCATACTTCTTCAGAGAGTTCAATTGTTCAAATTCCTCAGCTGAAGAAAATGGCTACTGAAAAGAGGCCACAGAAAGGAGGAAAGAAGCCTGAGGTCAATACTGCCTTTGAAATCTCTGAGGACATTTATGCGGGGTACTGCACACCCCCTGAGGAAGATAAGAATCAGCGCAAGGTGCGCATTCAGAGGATAGAAAGGAGATGGGCAAAAGAGTGGAGGGAGTACACGTATGTGACTCCAAAATACATGAAGAAATTCGCTGTTACTCCTCCATGCTCAAGACCTCCATTGGCACCTGGCCAAGAGGCAGATCCCACTAGCATCAAGCGTGGTGAGGATTTTCCTGAAGAATGGGCCAAGCGCCAAGCCAAGTTGGCCAAACAGGCAGAAGATACAGTGAAGAAATTCAACGAAGATTTCACTGCTGCTGCTGAGGCCTCTGTACGGCCGAAGAAATCCATGGCAAAGAAGCCTGCGCACAAGCCAAGTGCCTCTTCTTCAATGCCCTCACGGCCAATTTCCTCAGCTTAGCCCTCACGGCCAATTTCCTCAGCTTAGCCCTCACGGCCAATTCCTCAAGCCGCTCCTGCTCCTCCAAAGTCCTCAGCTGCTCCGACAAAATCTTCAGCACCTGTGCATCTTGCCACGTGCCAAAGGACTACAGGCATCTCTATTGCCTCAGGAGCTTCAGCTAGTTCCTCAACTGCACCAAAGTCTTCAACAGGACCCTCTCTGCTGAAGACAAAGACAACTGCTGGACGAGGCTCTCGCCCAAGTTCTCAAAAGAAGCAGGTCGCCTTCTAAGTACCGTCTGATGAAGACAAAGCTGATGATAAAGAACTTGCTGAAATCATCAGAGACAGGCAAGTCAGGGCCGCTAGAGCCAAGGGCACAAAAGTGCCACTGCTTTTGGATCCAAAGCTGATCCTCGACTACATTGATCTCTGGCACAAGGACCCAAACACTCCTATGCCTGATTTCAAGTTGACACCTGACCAAAGTCACATGCTGACCCATTTCATCAGTGAAGAAAAATGGAAATATGAGAAGGCCAGACAACTCAAGAAAGCACAGTACATGAAGGAGAAGTTCCTGAAGAACAACGTTGTCTCTATGACAACTGATGAACTTGTAAAGCTCCAGTCTGAAATCAAAGTCCTCAGCGATGATTTCAACGCTTACTATGCTGATTGGAAAGGAGCCAAGGTCAGGTTCGTCAATCTGACGAAGACACTCACTTCAAGTGCCGCTGCCCCTGTGCATATTGAAGTCACTCAGGCAGAAGCATCTGCTCAACAAACTGAAGAACATGCCAGCACCGCTGATGACAATCAGGCTGCTGAAGATAATGTGAGTTCCAGGGCACCTACTAGCGGTGCGCCTGAAGAAAATGAAGAGGTCAGGGCAACTGCATCAGTTGTGCCTGAAGAAACAGAACCAAATTCCTCTGCTCCTCCTGCGCCTACCCCAACTCCGATCCTTCCATATGCATCAGATGTGAAGAAGACCAAGGCTGCAGAGCGTGCAGCAGTGAAGAAAAGGAAAGCATCAGCTTCTTCAGATTCTTCTGCTCCAAAGAAAATGAAGCCTATGACCAGCTCTTTTGCAAACCCGATCGATGCTATTCCAATCTCAACCATGCCATCAAAGGACCTTGTTCCTTTTGGTGAAGAATAAGTGATCCCTAGCGGATCTGATGAAGAAACTCCTTCTGCTGCTATGTCAGAGCAGATGGATGAAGAAATTGAAGTGGATGAAATCCCTTCAACCCCAGTGGTTTCCTCGCCTGTGCCTTAGTTTACTGCTGAAGAGGCCGGCGTTGAAGAAATTGAAGATGAAGATGTGGACATTGGCTGTACCACACCTGTGATGAATGATGACTTTTGGGAAAGTCAGCACCCCAATTCTCCACTCTTCACTCCACTGCAGCAAATTCCTTAGTCCCCAGTCACTACAGTTCAAATGGGATCTGATGAAGCTCATGAAGACATTCCAGCCGCTAGTGCTGAAGAAACTGAAAATGAAGAATTCAAGAACCAGGCTGCCACTGAAGAGGAACCAGAAATTCCTCAGCCTGAAGAACCCGAGATTGTGATTCCAGAGGTTGTGATGCAACTCACTGACACTCCTGTGCCCAAACCAAAGGATCCTTTCTCCAGCAAGCAAAAATTCAAGACTGATGCCTTCTTTGGCGAGCATGTATTCTTCACTGATTACAACCCTTATGACTCTGCTCGCATAAGGAAGAGGCGTTTCTGGACTGCCAGCCAGGAAAATTTCTATTCCTCAGTGCTGTTCGACAAAGACAAAGTCTTCGATCATGAGCACATTCCTCACGTGGACATGGAATCTCTGCCATGCTTCGTGCCAGTCCTAAGTGTTCTTCACGACGCTGGACTGTTAAATTTCTGCACTGACATCTGTGATTGGAATGAAGAACTTATTCTTCAATTCTATGCAACACTGCACATCGCCGGCAACTCTGAAAATGTGAATTCATGGGTGCTGGACTGGATGTCTGAAAACACTCACTACAAGGCACCTGCTTCTGAATTGCTTCGTGCCTTACCTCTCAGTCCGCCCCTTGAAGGTGCTTGTTGCGTCTACAATGAACCTGAGCTAACCGATCACTACATGCAAGTGCTGATGAAGCCTTTGAAGCCAGGTCAGACCTCAAGAACAAAATTCCCTGTGAAGGAATTGTTGTATGTGCCTCGAACTGTCTATCGCATTCTGATGAAGACATCGAGTCCAATCAAGGGCCACGACTCAAATGAAGAAGAAGTCGTTGGCATCATGAAGAATCTGCTTTTCAATATCATTCATGGCATTCCCATCAACTTCCATGATTTCTTCATGAGGACTCTGGCCGATGTCGCCATGTCACCATTTGAGTTGAAGCCTTATGCACCTTGGATTATGAGATTCATCAGGACAAGGTCTTCACTCAACTATAAAGCTGATACACTGAACCATTGCAGCTACTTGCCCCCAATTGAAGTCCTCAAACGGACATTTTCCTCAGCTGATGAAAAGGGCAAGGCTACTGCTGTAATTGATGAAGGCAGTCGTCCATTGGATGGACAATTTCGCAAGGCTGCATCCTACTCCACCAATGATGACTCTGCCACCCATGACTCTGCCGCCAACGCACCCAAGCAAAATCCTCAAGGCACAACACCCAGGGTGATGACTGACCATGAGCTTCTCCTCAGTCTTCACCAGAAGGTTGATCGCAATCATAAATGGGTCAAGTGTCAGTTTGGTTCAATTCTTCATAACATGACTGCTACCCACAATGCAGTGAAGAAAAACCACTACTATCTTCATGAAATCCTCAACTGCACCTGGGCTGTTTTGTCTCAAGTCTATAGTGAAGAAGATCTGAAGACAATGGGTCTCAAGGACGATCTTGACTGGGCTGCACCTCCTCCGAAGAAGTACAAGAAGGTCAAGGTTCCTTCCTTGGTGGCCAGCTCCTATTCTTCATCACGTGACACTGATGAAAATGAAGATTTGGACGACACTGCGGCATGCCCTACTCCAACAACCGACCCCAACAACGCTGATGCTCCTTCATCACCTTGATATTCTTCAGGGGCGTTAGTCCTCATTTTCGACCCTTTTGGTCATTTGATGACAAAGGGGAAGAAATTTGAGTTAGCCTTCAAGCGGGTCTATCTTATGGGCGTTTTTTTTCTAAAGTTACAACTCTCGTTCTTTTGATGACTTTGTTGGATCGAGTTGTAAACTTAAACTCTATGGTGGCCTGATACTTTTGCTGTTTCTTCTGCATGCTTATTCCTCATTAATGTTATTGCACGCATGCTGAATTACACCAGTCACCATATTTCATCATGCATTTCAAACTCTTCATATATTATGTCAAATGCGTGTATGAATTACAAGATATAGGGGGAGATCTCCATGATTCAACTTTTCAAGTGTGCATTGCTTCAAAAGCAAATTCCTCACTATGCACATCTTCGGGGGGAGTTCTTCTATATCTTGCAATCAAATTCCTCAATATCAGTATTTACACTTCATATGTTTATCCCCGTTGAAAACTTAACCTATATTGTCATCAATCACCAAAAAGGGGGAGATTGTAAGTGCATCTAGTGCCCCTTAGTGATTTTGGTGTATTGAAGACTTATAGGTTAAGGGACTAATGCGTTTGTGAGTGTACACAGATCTGTAAGTCTATGAGGAGTTTGATATTTGCAGAGAAAGTTGACCCCTAAAAATGAAGTTCTTCGACTAAAGACTTCGGATTTCTGAAGACTTTCTGAAGACTTTGAAAGTGAAGAAATTGGTGTGACCTTGAAGACTTGGTATTCATTTGAGGAATATGAAGCGTGCAGACTTTTGTTTTCGTAGTTTCATTTTCTCTTTCTTGAGTCATAGGAAACACCGTACTGTTAAAGGGGGTCGAGGAAATACTAAGGAAAAATTTCCATGTGATGCTCAACTCAAAATCCTACACCTACCAATCCCTTCGAGTGAAGCCATTGGAAATCTCATACAGTTCAGTCATATTCTTCAGTGACAGAGACGAAGTTCTTCTGGTCTCTGAGGCATTTGTTCTGACTGAGGAGTTAGGAATTCGCCAGTGCGGATTGCCTACACAGTGAGGAACATGATAGCCCTGAGGAATTTGAACCTCAAATTTCCGACCGTTGCTGTGCTATGCGCCAGCTGTCCCAAAATATCTACCCACCTAACGGTCATATCATTGAAGGGCATTTATGTCTTATCATGCGGGCTGCTCCCTAGGCTATAAATAGCCGCCCCCTACAACCACTAGCTGGTTGGCTGCTCCGAGAGAAACCGACACTTGTCATTTGAGAGCATCCCATCCTCCGAGGACTTTGAGCGAAAATCATCAAGTGAGGAAAAACCCCAAACCCAAACACCTACAAACCCAAAGTGATTGAGCATCACTGAAGAGATTGATCCTGCGTGGATCCGACGCTTTTTACCTTTGAAGACTGTGCTTCTTCTAGACGGTTAGGCGTCATGGTCTAGAGCTTCCAGGAGGAAATTGTGGATCGCCGAGTGATCGAGTTTGTGAAGGTTCGGAAGTCACTTGAAGACTTACCACGAGTGATTGGACGAGGTCTGTGTGACTTTAGTTCAAGGAGAATACGGTGAGGACTGTGTGTCCGGGACTGGGTGTCCTCAGGTTTAAATACCTAGCCGCTCCAACCAGACGTACAATTGAGACAGCAGTTGGAACTGGTCTACCAAATCATTGTCTTCACCAAGCCAACTGGTTCTATTTCCTCAACTCTTTCATTTCCTCATTCCTGTGTTGTGCAATTGTTCATATCTGTGTTTGAAGACTTTGACTGAAGACTTTCTCAATTTCCTCAGTTCAATTTCCTCAGTCTGTTTGTCTTCATCCTGTGTTATCCTGTGTTTACGCTTTCTGTACTCTGTGCTTGTTTTCATTTCATCATGATGACTATGCTTGTGCTCTGCTATGCATACTCGTGAGTAATCATTCCGCTGCAAGTAGTTCTTACCTAAGGAATTTCCTCACCCACAAATTCCTCAGTGAAGAATTTATAAAAATCGCCTATTCACCCCCCTCTAGTCGATATAACGCACTTTTAGGTACCCGTACTCAATTGAGCCGGCGTCGGGGCCCCAGCCTGCATTGTCGATGTAAAGCTTGCCGCGACGACTCTTGGTCATCCGGCCCACAGCGTATCCCTTGAGCCCTTCGAAGCTGCCCTTCAAGAACTCAAATCCACCGTGCGCTGGCCCCACGGTGGGTGCCAACTTTCGTGGAGTTGTCATGGCAGATGTCCTAGTGAAAGGACTTAGTCATGGAGCCATCGCAACTAGGAAGCAAGAAGGGGTTAATCGGGACAAAGGACACGATGTTTATACTGGTTCGGCCCCTTACGGTGAAGGTAAAAGCCTACGATCCAGTTTTGAGTGGGATTGCTTATGTCTCGATAACTAGGGAGTGAGTCCGCTTGACCTAGCTCTCGATTTGTGGTTACTTTTCCTGAACCGCTGCCGGGTCGTCCCTTTATATACAGAGGTCGACGCCCAGCGACTCATAGAGTCTCGGCCGGCTCATAAACAGTGTCCGGCTCTGTCTCTCTCTCTCTCTATTCCTACCTTATAATATAAGTTACAAATATATGGCGGTTTATCTCTACGGACCTTAAGTCGCCCCTTTTGGCCTTGGGCCCTTAACTAACCCGTCATCTCCAGGAGTGGTCTTGGGCTTCATGAATCGTCTTAAGTATAACCCAGCGCCTCCTGGCGGGTCATACTAATAATTATATCCCCAACACTGTAGACCTATTGGGTGTGGTATTGATGCTCCATAACACAAAAGGTAACTCCTCCACCCAACAACCCGACGTCCTCTGTAAAGGAACCATAAGCCGGGGCTTGATGCCTCTCAGGATATCTTGATTGGCTCTCTCCATTTGACCATTAGATTGGGGGTGAGCCACTGATGATACGTCAAGCCGGATGTGCTCACGTTGACAAAATTCTTTCACAACACCCTTGGACAGATTAGTGCCATTATCAGTTATGATACTGTGGGGAAAGCCAAAACATAAAATCACCTTTTTCATGAACTGAACCGCCGTCGCCGCATCACGTTTACTGACCGGCTCTGCCTCAACCCACTTTGTAAACTTGTCAACCGCCACCAGAAGGTGTGACTTTTTATACTTGGATCTCTTGAAAGGCCCAACCATGTCAAGCCCCCAGACTGCAAACGGCCAAGTAATTGTAATCATCCTCAATTCTTGAGCCGGTACATGGGCACGTCGTGAGAATTTTTGACAGCCGTCACATTTACTGACCAAATCCTCAGCATCAGCATGAGCCGTCAGCCAATAAAATCCATGATGAAAAGCCTTGGCCACGAGAGACTTTGAACCGGCATGATGACCACAATGCCCTTCATGAATCTCACGCAGGATCTCACGGCCCTCTTCTGGAGACACAACATTGAAAAGCCCCTGTAACACTGCAATGATGTAGCTCTCCATTGACAATTGTTATTGACTTAGACCGCCGGGTTATCTGCCTGGCTAAGATTTCATCCTCAGGTAATTCGCCCTGGGTCATATAAGCCAAATAAGGGACCGTCCAATCAGGAATGGCATGAACCGCCGCCACCAACTGAGCTTCCGGGTCAGGAATAGCCAAATCCTCCTCCGTAAGTAACTTAACCGACGGGTTATGCAAGACATCAAGAAATACATTAGGCGGCACCGGTTTACGTTGAGAACCCAACCGGCTTAAGGCATCAACCGCTTCATTTTTCCTCTGATCAGTATGCTCAACTTGATAACCTTTGAAGTAACCAGCAATAACATCCACTTCTCGTTGATAAGCCGCCATGAGTGGATCCTTAGAATCCCACTTACCAGAGACTTGTTGAGCTACTAAATTGGAGTCGCCAAAGCATCTCACCCGGCTTAAGTTCATCTCCTTAGCCATCCGAAGACCGTGAAGTAAGGCCTCATATTCAGCTGCATTGTTAGTACAAGGAAACATCAACCGGAGAACATAACAAAATTTATCACCTCGAGGGGAAGCAAGCACAACTCCAGCCCCCGAGCCTTCCAGTTGCCTGGACCCGTCAAAATGAATTGTCCAGTACATGTTATCCGGTTTATCTTCAGGCGCCTACAACTCTGTCCAGTCATTGATAAAATCCACGAGTGCTTGTGACTTGATGGTCGTGCGAGGCACATACTTTAGACCATGGGGTCCAATCTCAATGGCCCACTTGGCAACTCGTCCTGTAGCTTCTCTATTTTGGATGGTATCTCCCAAAGGAGCAGAGCTGACCACCGTAATAGGATGTCCTTGAAAGTACTGCTTGAGCTTTCTGCTGGCCATGAACACCCCATATACCAGCTTCTGCCAGTGCGGATACCTCTGCTTAGACTCGATAAGCACCTCACTGACGTAGTAAACCGGTCTTTGAACCGTGTATTCTTTGCCTGCCTCCTTCTGTTCCACCACAATGGCTACACTGACAGCCTAGGCATTAGCAGCCACATATAACAACAAGGGCTCCTTATCAATAGGAGCAACAAGAACGGGCGTCTCAGCCAGCTATTTCTTCAAATCCTTAGACGCCTCATTAGTAGCATCACTCCAAACAAAATCATCTGACTTCTTCATCATCTGATACAGAGGGATGGCCTTTTCTCCAAGGCGGCTTATAAACCGGCTCAAAGCTGCAATCCGGCCCGCCAAACGCTAAACGTCATTGACACACGCCGGTTTAGCCAGGGAAGTAATGGCTTTTATCTTCTCCGCATTAGCTTCAATGCCCTTGTTAGACACAAAAAAACCCAAGAGCTTGCCTGCTGGTACGCCAAAGACACCTTTTGCCGGGTTAAGCATCATTTTGTAGACCCGGAGATTGTCAAACGTCTCCTTCAAATCATCAATCAGGGTCTCCTTCTTTCTTGACCTCACCACAATGTCATCTACATAAGCATGAACATTGCACCCAATCTGACTGTGAAGGCAATTTTGCACACATCGCTGATAAGTCGCCTGGGCACTCTTGAGCCCAAAAGGCATAGACACATAGCAGAAGGCTCCAAACAGAGTTATGAAAGCCGTCTTCTCCTGGTCCTTAACTGCCATCTTGAACTGATGATAATCAGAGTAAGCATCCAGAAAACTCAAACACTCACAACCCGCCGTAGCATCAATAATATGATCAATACGAGGGAGAGCAAAGGGATCAGCCGGACAAGCCTTGTTCAAATTTGCGTAGTCCACACACATACGCCAAGTGTCATTCTTCTTAAGTACCAGCACCGGGTTAGCTAACCACTCAGGGTGAAAAACCTCCACAATGAACCCCGCTGCCAAGAGCCGGGCTACCTCCTCACCAATGGCCTTGCGCCTTTCTTCATTGAAGCGGCGGAGAAACTGCTTGACTGGTTTAAACTTGGGATCGATGTTAAGAGTGTGCTCAGCGAGTTTCCTCAGTACACCTGGCATGTCAGAAGGTTTCCATGCGAAGATGTCCCGGTTCTCACGGATGAACTCGATGAGCGCGCTTTCCTATTTCGGATCCAGATTAGCACTGATGCTAAACTGCTTGGATGAATCGCCGAGAACAAAATCAACCAACTTAGTCTCATCAGCTGATTTAAACTTCAAGGCCGGATCATGCTCTGTAGTTCGCTTTTTCAAAGAAGTCATATCCGCCGGATCAACATTGTCCTTATAAAACTTCAACTCCTCTGTTGCACAAACCGACTCAGCATAAGCCGCATCACCTTCTTCACATTCCAAAGCTATCTTACGGCTCCCATGTACCGTGATAGTCCCCTTATGACCCGGCATCTTGAGCTGCAGATAAACATAATAGGGCCTTGCCATGATCTTAGCATAAGCCGGCCGTCCAAACAGGGCATGAAAAGGGCTCTTGATTTTCACCACTTCAAAGGTCAATGTCTCTGATCTAGAGTCATGATCATCTCCAAAAGAAACCTCCAGGGCTATCTTACCGACTGGATATGCCGACTTACCAGGCACCACACCATGAAAAACAATGTTCGACGGTTTAAGATTTTTATCTGTCAACCTCATGCAACGGAAGGTTTCATAATAGAGAATATTGATGCTGCTCCCCCCGTCCATGAGTACCTTGGTGAACTTATACCCTCCAACCTGAGGTACCACCACCAGTGCCAGGTGACCCGGATTATCAACCCGGGGCGGGTGATCTTCTCGACTCCATACGATGGGCTGCTCAGACCAGCGCAAATAACGGGGAATTGTCGGTTCAACGGAGTTCACTGCTCTCTTGTGAAGCTTCTGGTTGCGCTTGCATAGGCTAGTGGTGAAGACATGATACTGCCCACTATTCAACTGCTTCGGGTTGCTCTGATAACCCGACTGTTGCTGCTGTTGACTCCCCTGATGATGATGCTGATTATAACCACCTTGGTTGCCATGACTGCCTTGATTGCCTTGAAATCCTGAGCCAGAACCGCCTCCACCGTAACCCGGCCCATGAAAACCGGGTCCTGAACCGTCACCCGGTCCATGACCATCTTGGAAAAGATTTGAGTTTTTGAACTCCTTCATAATAAAGCAATCCTTCCAGAGATGCGTAGACGACCTTTCTCGCGTCCCGTGTCATTGGCAAGGCCGGTTTAACAGGTGCTCAACATTGATACCTGATCCTCCACTCCGCGGGGCGGTTTACCCTTATGACGTTGACCATTATTTTGTGTGTTGGTGTTAGCCACAAAATCCAAACTGTTATCCGCTTTGCGCTTACCGTTGTTTCCATGGCCTCCCGGGTTATGCTGTTTCCCTCTGGAGCTACTGCTCTTCTTTCCCTTTCCTGGCTTTTCATCGTTAGACTCGGGGTCCTTGGTACCATCAGAGTCAGCGTACTTAACCAGAGCCTCCATAAGTGTCCCCATGTCATTGCAGTGACGCTTGAGCCGTCCTAACTTCAGCTTCACAGGCGTGAACCGGCAATTGCCTTCCAACGTTAAGACTGCTGAATCGGCGTTGATGCGGTCCGACGAATGCAGGATTGCTGAGACCCGGCGCACCCAATGGGTTGTCGATTCACCTTCTTCTTGGACACAGGCAGCTAAGTCCATAATTGACATGGGCTGCTTGCACGTGTCTTTGAAATTCTGGATAAACCGGGCCTTTAACTCGGCCCATGATCCAATGGAGTTAGCCGGCAAACTTTTCAGCCAAGTACGAGCTGTTCCTTCCAACATCATGGTGAAGTATTTA